>NC_071991.2:111720000-111722500 GCF_028885655.2 Pongo abelii
AAAAAAATCTCCCAACCAAAGATGACTCTATTTCCTTCCTTCACACTTGAACATTTTAACTGATAAATACCCATTCAAAATGAGCTATTTCTTCTGATTTCATTTGGTGGTAGAGCCACCAGACTTTTATTTGCCTTCTCACCAGAAGTAAGTTCTCCCTCCTCTTCTATATCACATGTCTAAATTGTGATCCCTTATTAGAATATTTGCATGAATCAAATTACATATCTAGTGAAAAATAGTTCCGTAAGTCTAACACTGAACTTGCTAAGGTATATGTATTTCAAAAAAATCATCCATAAATTTTTAAAAGGCTGATACTGATTTTGTCTATTTAAATATTGGTAAGTAGTATATAATCTCTACATTTTTATATGTATACAATTAATCTTTATTCATTTTTATCAATGAATACCTAGAGTGGCTTGTGGTAGCAAGGAAATGAAATGGGACAGTAACAATAAACGATGAGGGAGGAGAAGAGGAAATGTGTCGCTTAAAATGAGTCACTTAAAAATGAAGGCTCTGCATTTCTCAAATTGCAAGTGGACGAGTCTGCAATATTACTGACCTTTGTTGTAGAAAAAACTAGTTTTTTGTTTATTAAATAACGTAGATTTTTAGTAATCTCCTTAGTTTGGGTGAGCTTATATATGTGGATTTAGAGATGATAGTATTACTTTATTTGTAGTGTTAGGAAACCTCAGAAGTGTACCTGTGTTTTTCTACCTATATAATTAATTTTAATTTATGTCTTTTGTACACATAGAAGTAGAGTGTTCAATCATGTATGTGTTAATTGGCTTATCTTTCTGTTTATTTTTATATCTGTATGTTGTCAGTTTTAGATGGCAGTTTCCTAGAAGGTAGGCCAGAATCTGATTAAAATTTTAAAAAATCACATACACGTGACCATTTAATACATATGATCTTAAGAAGATAATGATTTCATGGTTATATTTATGTCATAACTATTAATTGAAAGGCACTCAAACCATTTTAAGAGTAAAAATAATCATCTAACTTATGTAGTGTAAGGACTAGTATACCCTAAAGAATGTGAAGATAGAAAACTCGCTTAAATTTGCTCATTTATCAGATCGATCACAATAGCAACAAACTCTACAGTCATATTGTATGTATAAGCTGAAATCTGACTGTAAACTCATAGTGGTTTACGGCATACCTCCATTCATAGAACTTTCCCCATAAAATTCATTTATCTTTATACATAAAGTATTTGTACTTGTAGGTATAGGAATAATTAAAACACTATATACTGAAAAAATAAGGGGCGGTTATGTGAGAGAAGTATGACAAGCTTCTTATCTATGATTAACTTTATAGAAGGCATATCTCTCTCTCTCTCTATATATATATATATCCATGTACATATCTATAAACTCTATATCATCTGTCTATCTCTCTGTCTAGATTGACAGCCTTTTTAGTTTAATGTCTGTCTTTCTCTGTCCATTTCAGTTTGATTCCTTGTTATTTGGGAATAGTATGAGGTAAATGATTGTTCGAAAAAAAGACATTTTTGTAGATTGATACATTTTTTTTTCTAGCTGCTTGTTCTAACCATTCTATTTGTTTATCAAAGAACAAGCAGTTAAGTAAACTGACGGTCAATTTTATAAAACAACTAAACACTTGAAAAACCCATTGGTAAATTAATTTTACAATATACATTTTGGAATGCTTTTTATTATAATAAATTCAAATTCAGTAATTTATAGGTATGCCAGTATATTCCTTAAAAATACAGAAATATTTTTTAAAATCAGTGAATTTCTGTCATTATGTTTCAAGTTACTCAATTTGATCTAATTAATCTGAATATGTTAACATGGAGAAAAGACATTGCTATTTTTCAGTATTAAATATGAAAGGTTTTGATTTATTTAGTTCTTTATTTCTTTTTGGAGGAAGAATTAATCCACCCTGGATTTCTTTTTTTTTCTTCTGCTTCTTCTAACCTCTTTTCATTATTAATTTCTCCTTTCTTCATAACATAAAGTGCCACACTGGAAAAATTTGAACTGCATTAAAAATGACTATTAAAATAAGTTGTGAACCATATCTATTAATCTTTTTTGGTTTTCAAGGACATGTTGCCCAATAAATTTGTTCTAAAACAGTATTTATATAAATACTTGCTTTTATTTACAGTAAAAGTGAATTGTTTTTTCTAGGAAAATGATTGCTATTTCAAAGGTTGCAAACTTGGAAAGTTGACAAGTTGTTTGATTGCATACTGGTTAGTACAAGTAATGCCCCAAACAGTGTTACTTGCCTTCTATCTGAGCATATACTTTAGGTTTCTATACCGGTTTTTCTGATCACCACTCTTGCCATCCTCTTCCTATTTCTTCACATCTGTTCCGTCTTTCTCTAGGGCTTTCCCACTAGCTTGTCCTTTTTCTATATTCTCCTTACTTCCTTCCTTCTTTCTCCTTTATATCTTTTTCTCCTTCCCTATCTTCTTTTTGCCTCT
>NC_071991.2:111727500-111747500 GCF_028885655.2 Pongo abelii
TTTTTTTCCCCTGATTTTCCTCTCTCACTTGACTTCAAATCTTCTAATTCACCTGATTGAAGCACTTCTAGGAAATCAAAAAAGATAAAGATTAAATAGCAAAAGAAAAACAAGGAAATAAGCCTATTTTTCTGAGTTATTCTAAAGAAAATTGGAATAAATCATAGCGTCATTATATCAATGAATGTTCTATTCACAATTATTCTTCTTTAGAAAAATAAATACAATTTGAAGACATGAAAAAGTAAAAAAGAAAAGTGTATAGAATTATTTCAATGTAAACATGGATTTCTTCAATAGAAACTATACTAAAACAGAAACAGTATTTTTTTTGTTTTCAGTAAAGTTCAAATGAAATCTGCATTTAGGATATAATTATATGAGAATTTCCTCAATGAAAAGCATGATCTACCACAATCTTATTTTTTTAATTCAAGTAAACATTTTAAGAAAGATTAAAATATGTGCTAATAGAAACACAATGTAACTTGTTTAAAACATACTGTGAAACCACATTCTTTCAAAACAAGCAAAAAACATCTCTCTGAACAATTAAACTTATAATGATATAATCATTCTAATAGTTTTCAAATAGAAATTACCTGAATTCAAATTAAAATTTATTTTCATAGAATCCTTGTTTCTCCCTTTTCTTCTGTTTTTATCCTTGATAAGATATATGAGAGATAAACTGAGAAAATGGCAAACATTTAGGGAAAGGAAAGTAAATCTAAAAACATCTGTCTTTGAGCAGAAAATTTATATTTTAAAAAGGAAAAAAGATGAAATCACTCAACTATGTTTTCATTAATATAGGTTAAAAAAATCCATTTGAATAATTGTAGGGCCACAAATGTAGTTGGTTCACCGATCAAAGTTTGTGTTTTTGCCATGTAAGCCACACAAACCGGCATCATTGTCTTGTTTTTTACGATTTAGATGATTAAGTGTGAAAAATATCATTGTGGAGGCTCATTGTGTGTTGAATACACCAGCTACAGTAAAGGAACCTAATGTTATGGTACTATGCTGGAATCCCAAAACCAGAGTGGGAAAAAGTAAAGAAATATTTGTTGTACAGTGTAAGCCCTGAATCATTTCTTCCTTAGTTAGAGGTTAAGGTAAAAGTATTTTGAATATTTTTATTATCATTTTCCAGTTCACTTTGTACCAGGTTTTTGGTTGGTTGATTAGCCTTGAAAAATAGCCATATAAAAACTAAGTAGGATTAATGTGCAATGATGGATGATGTTCTCATTGTGTCTTTAAAACTGTATCTTTTTTTTTTTTTTTTTGAGGAGTCTCACTCTGTCATCCACACTAGAGTGCAGTGGCGCTAACTCAGCTCACTGCAACCTCCGCCTCCCGGGTTCAAGCAATTCTCCTCCCTCAGCCTTCTGAGTAGCTGCAATTACAGGTGCCCACCACCACGCCTGGCTAATTTTCGTATTATTAGTAGAGACGGTTTCACCATGTTGACCAGGCTGGTCTCGAACCCCTGACCTCAAGTGATCCGCCTGCCTCGGCCTCCCAAAGTGCTGGGATTACAGGCATTAGCCACTGCACTCAACCTAAAACTATGTCATATTTTATTTATCCCTATAATTTAACACAACTTCTTCATGCTACTTTTAGAGTTACAGCTTCTTAAATTATATTAAAATATATGTATATAACAATGAGAAGTAACAAAATTATAAGAATTTTGGTAGAATAGCAGATTTACCTACATTTCTCTCTAAAGTTTTATATTTATCATCTTAGTGTAAATTATTTTAAATATTAATCATTTAAGGTCATCATTAATATTACTATAATATTGGATTTTAGTTAGGCAAGTAAACTTCCATCTCCTAAGTATATGTTTGGTTTGTATACAGACAGATAGGTATATACATAAGTATAGGTATATAGGTATATACATACATATGTCAAATAGAAAGGATGGATTTATAGTTCCATCTTGAATAATATACTGATTATAAATCTATGTAATATATAAATAACATAGTTTATATATTATCTAGTAATGAAATTTAGTGAAACATTTTAATGAACCAGTATCATTGTCTATTGGTTAGGAAAGATGAAGTTAACTTTAAACATTGATATGTTTGTGACATCCGATAAACATTTGTGTACTCTAATCCACAATATATTCACACATTTACTATGACTATATGGATAGGAATACATGTGGTGATGATTTTCTGTCACTCAAAGTTTTTACATATTTTTTAATTTATAAAAGTTATTTAAAAGACAAGATTTTCATTACCAATTTGAAAGACCAAACAGAATGCTAGATTCTAGCCAGCATTCTTCTGAATTAACACGTTATAGAACTAGAGAATCTCAGAATAAGAGCGGTTGAATAATAATTAAAAATGAAATATTTTGAAATAAAATATAATGTTTTTTAGGCTGAGTTAGAATTGTGCCGAAGATAGTCTTTGGGCGCAATATTCAGCCAAAATTAGCTATTTGGCTTTGGCTTCATTCTATGCTTATGGAAGTCTAAGTAGCCAAATGCTTACTTCTGGCATCCTGGATTTACTGCTTAATCAATGATCCTGTGCTTGCATAGATTACTATTGTATGTAATTGTAGCAACAACATTACCAATACGAACAGTTCATGTCATGCAAAAATATTACCATGTCAGTATTCCCTTTCAAATATCAAAGTTTTCCATTTGTAACTTGGGGAAAAAAACTTATTTGGTGCTTTATGTGCTAAAATTTCATCACTGAATTGAAGTTTTAATGTACATTTATTATTGCAGGTATAAAACTCTGCCGAGCTACCTGTGAATGCTGTTAATTTTATGTTTAAAAAACTAGTAAATACTTACATATATAGAAAAATATTGAGTGTGTTGAGTTAGTTTTTGAAAAAATATAAAAAGATTGAGATTAAATTGTATCATAACTCTATAATTCTTTTAGAATTATTTTGTGAACTAGAATGTATAACATTAAAATGAATTTAATTCCATTTATCTCATAAGTCTTTTTTTAAAGTTTTATTTGGCAATTCTTCACATCTTGAGAGGAAGACTCGAAAGCAGTGTGTCAACTTTGCCATATTAAAATATGATGAGAAAAAGGAAACATCATTGGTTTTGTAATAGAGTATCAATCAAGCTTTTAAAATGCAACCTATAAAAAATGATAGTACTAATTTTTCTTAATATCAGATGTATTCACATATCCCAGAAGTTCCTTCTTTGGTGAAGGTAATTTATCTTTGATCTCAGTTTCAGCTGAATACCTACTTCTGCTAAATTTGACATTTGGACAAAGTGTGTATTTAATTCACCTCTCATTAGACAGGCATTTTAAAGATGGGCATTGTATCTGTAGGTGACAGTAGACCTCTAGTCAAATATAAATCAATAATATGTTGAGTTAGTCAAATTATAAATGAACACCCAGATCTCTGAAGGATACTCCAGAAACTGGAACTCTTTTCTGAAGAAGAGATATGGGTATCCAGAGGTCAAGGCTGGTAGGGAAGTTTACTTTTGTAATATATACCCTTTTCTGTGATTCAATTATTCTGGCCATATATGTATACTAGTTTTTAAGTTTCACATCTTAAAATATAAAATTTAAGATGGAAACTGAAAAGTACATAGTAATATCTCAGTGATTCAAATTCAAATATTAAATATCAATTTGGCTTAACAGAATATATATAATACAAATGTTTCTACCAAAACTCACTTTTATTATTTTAAATTATAAGTAACCTTAGAAAATAAGTAGCGTATCACTAAATAAGTTAGTTAAAAATTAACGGTATACATACTTTGCATCATAATATATACAATTATTTGTTTAACATTTAAAAATCAATTACTGGACACAGAAAAAGAAATGACATTGAAAAAAAAATTTTTTTTTTGAGTGTAAAAAAGCTGCTAAGGAGATTTTTTACTAATAAAAATTGCTTTTTACTTATTTTAGTAATAAGTAAAAATCACCTTAGCAGCATTTTCAAAGCTGTGTTGAAACTAGCGTAGACATTTTTAAACTTCGTGTGCCTTAAGTACGTATAATCTAGATATGAATTAATTTTAATTAATTCTTAGCACAGTGCTTGTCATCTTGTAGATACTCCACAAACTCTGAATGTGGGATTAAGGAATTATTATTAGGCCAGGTACAGTGGATCACACCTGTAATCCCAGCAATTTGGGAGGCTGAGGCTGGAGGATCACTTCAGCCCAGGAGTTCAAGACCAGCCTGGGCAACATAGTGAGACCCTGTCTTTTCAAAAAATAAAATAATTAGCTGAGCATGATGACCGTATGCCTGTGGTCGGTCACCTCCCAGCTACTTGGGAGGCTCAGGAGGGAAGATCACTTCAGCCCAGGAGGTCAGGGCTATAGTGATCTGTGATCATGCCATTGCACTCCAGCGAGACTCTGTCTTAAGAATTATTATTGGCTGGGCGCAGTGGCTCACGCTTGTAATCCCAGCACTTTGGGAGGCCAAGGTGGGCGGATCACGAGGTCAGGAGATCGAGACCACGGTGAAACTAAAAATATAAAAAATTAGCAGGGCGTGGTGTCGGGCGCCTGTAATCCCAGCTACTCGGAGAAGCTGAGGCAGGAGAATGGCGTGAACCCGGGAGGCGGAGCTTGCAGTGAGCCGAGATCGCGCCACTGCACTCCAGCCTGGGTGACAGAGCGAGACTCCGTCTCAAAAAAAAAAAAAAAAAAAAGAATTATTATTAAGTTGTATTATCTGTGGTATGATAGGCAATTTGATTAAGGAATTACCCTTTCGTTTACTCAGCTCCTGTGGTAAAAACCTTTTAATATTTGTGGTGCTGGCAGTGAATAAGCACAAGCCCAAGTTATCATCCAAAAGTGGAATAGGGATTCCCAATTTTTTGTGGCCACGGAAGTTTAAAATTGCATAATTACAAAACTTTTTGGCACTACTAGTATATATATCCTTGAAATAAGAGAAACCGAATAATCTTCACTTAAGATAAAAGTTGTCTATTAATCATAATAGTCTAGTCCACAGATTCCCAGAGTATGTTTGCCAGTACACGAGTGTTCTGGCCAAATTTTAAAACTCTTTCAAGTAATATTCTTTGAGCTTTCACTGACTGCAGGCACTCTTATAGACACTGGGAATACAGCAGTGAAGAAAACAGACAAAAATCCCTGCCATCATAAAACATGCATTTTAGTGTAGAAGGCAGACGATAAATAAGTTAAGTAAAATATATAGTGGTGAGTGCTAAGGAGAGAAATAAAGGCAAGAATAGGAAGAACCTAAATAACAATAGGAAAATAGGGTGACCCTCAGAAGGAGTCCTGAGAAAAGGGTTAATGAGTAATGACCTGAAAATGAGAGGAATCTCTGCGACAGAGTAGCTCTAGAGCAAGGCCTTTTCTTTGCCTTAGTGTCCCCATCTCTAACATAGGGATAATAAGAGCAATAATAATGATAATAATGGTTTGGGGTATTAGATTAGATATCATATGTGAAGCACTTAGAAGAATGTCTGCCATATCAAAAGCACTATGTAAGTATCGGTTAAATAAAACAGAGACGAAGAAAACTCTAAAGGGGACTGAGTTGGGGTTGAGGGAGGGGGCTGTATAAACAGGAGCTTAGTTTTGAACATGGGAAGTTTAAGAAACCAGATAAGGTTACATGGGATTTTCAAATAGAAAGACTGGGGAGGGTTATGGGCTAGGGATCAGTTGGTAACTCCGAAGCTTACACCTGGTATTTAAAACTTACGCAAACTAGTGTAATTGTAAAGAGTTTCTTGGGTTTTTCTTCCTCAAATATAATTGGAAACGCTGATTTCAAAATGAGATTCAAGTTTTCCTTGTTACTACACATCTCAGAACTATTTTACATGAATAATAAGTCTCCAAGATAGAGACCACAGATCTCTTAGATTAACAGCATTTATAAGACTACTGTTCCATAGAACACTGTTTCGGAAATACTGAACTTGTTATATTACTGCCTCAAAAATAATCTAGATTAATTATTGCAAACCTTCAAGACTTCAAAGCTCATAAAACTTTCAAAATTGTACAAAATCCATTGGCTAGCTGTTTCACATTTCACAAGTAGTTTTGTAAGCATATAAAAGAGCTGAGCAATTTTTAGGTTGAAAGCTTTGTCCCAAGAGCAAGGTAATAGTTTTCTTTTTAAAAATTTCCCCCCAAAATTATCTGTGCATTGGAATCACCTTTGGAGCTTCAAAAACTACTAATGCCTGTGTTTCCCCTCTAAAATTGTGGTTTTATTGGTGTGGGTTGTGGTAAGGCCTTTAGAGATTTTAAAATATGCCCAGGTGATTCTAATATGCAGACATTTGAGGATACACTGCTGCTAAAAGGAATTTTTTGACTTCTTTTATTATCTGCCTCTTATCTATTATATAATTTAACACTGTTTCTTCCTATTTTTAATTAAGACACATTATTTGGATTATTTGAACAGGTCATTTATTCATCTAATATTTATTGAGGGCCTACTAACTGCCTAACATTTGTTATCTTATTGCAATAGCACGGTGATATCACTAATTTTCAGTACAAATGAATAGTATCATAGAAATCTACTTTTAGAAGGCAAGTGGATACTTACATAACTAAATTATTAATAAAATCCAAAAACTGACTTACCAGTAACATCGTTAGTTGGTATAATCTCTAAAACCATCTAAGAGTCTTTAACTGAGATATAAAATGTTGTTAGCCACTCAATCTATGTTAGAAGCAACTAGTGCCATATATAATTCTTTAGACACTGGTATTGTAGCAATATTCATATAGAGTATGCCCTTTAAGAGTCACACAGCTTCCATGTGGGCACCAACATGTCTTCGAGAAATGTATGACTCTATTATAATCAATGGAATCTACAAATATTTATTGAGCACATGCCAGGCACTGTTCAAGGCAGTGTAGATATACCAGTAAAACAAGAAATTCCTACTCTTATAAAACTGCAGTTGTATTAGAGGGAGACTGGTGATAACAAGATGTAGACTGGATAGATAGATAGATAGATAGATTAAATGGTTTCAGAAACTGATACATGATTTAAAAAAAAAAAGCAGGATGAGGAGTTAAGGAATGCTAGAAGGGAGGGTGGAGAGGGGCAGGGGTTGATAGTATGGTTGGAAACTTAGAGGAGATGAACTTTGAACCATCTAAGTAAAGGGAGGGAGGAAGCCAAGAACAGGTTGTGGGAACAGCCAGAGCAAAGGTTGGAAAGGAAGCAAATGTTTGATACATTTGAGAAGCAGCAGAAGGCTGGTATAACAGAATGAAAAGTGAAGAGAGGGCGGTAGATGAGATCAGAGAGACAGGCAAGAGCCAGATAATAAGTGCAGTGCCCCATAGGCTATAGTAAAGGTTGTTTTTGTTGTTGTTGTTGTTTTCTCATTTTGTTTTCTTCTAAGTATTCTCGAAAGCCTTTGGAGGCCTTGCCTGGGAAGCGACATGACCTAATTTACATTTATAGAGAGAATACTTGGATACTCCATGAAGAGTAAATTCATATATTCAAGGCAAGGTAATAGCAGGAAGACAGTTGGAAGGCTATAGCTGTGATCCAGGCAAGAGCTGACAATAGAGCAGAGAGGCAGCTGGTAAGATGGTGAAAGTTCTAATGCAGAAGACATGTTGGTGCTATCATGAAAAAGGATTTGCTAATGAAGTTTTCCTGTTGGGACACCTAACATACACCAACAGATAATCAAAATTTACGGTCAGAAAAGTTTCAGAATTCTGGGTTAAAGCAATAATTATAGATCTTTATATAAAAAGTAGTTTCCTATATAACAGAGAAACCTTTCTTTATAAAGCCACTTTCTTTTTTTATGGGAAAAAAATGGGTTGTAGTAACTTTGGAAACCCGAATTATCCTGTTTTTTCTTTAGGCTCAGTCCTTGTCTTAAATCTCAAGAAGCCAGAATCACTGAAATGATAGCCTTCAGTAAAACTACCTGTACGAAATTGTGATAGGCATAGCAATTTAAGGTTAATGCTGTGATGAATAATATAACAAGAAGTTAT
Source organism: Pongo abelii (assembly GCF_028885655.2). Classification (NCBI taxonomy): domain Eukaryota; kingdom Metazoa; phylum Chordata; class Mammalia; order Primates; family Hominidae; genus Pongo; species Pongo abelii. Next base: position 111,735,572 of record NC_071991.2, read on the forward strand.
GTTTGGAACAGTGAGAATTCTTCTGTTCCTATTGGCTACTTGCCAATACTTAGATATAGTGATATCTAGATCAGGGATTTTTCCATTTGCAGGGATTGGGGTGAGAGAGTTCATTCTTCTCACCATCATATTCTGTTATCTTGCCCCATCTCCCGTGCCTATTCCAACCTGCTTCACCCCACACATCTCTTACATCACTATAGAATCTAATGTAGATGTATGTTCGGTTGGGAGAGGTAGTTTGAGTTGTACTTTCATCTTTATATTAGATGTTATAGGTGCACATAGTAATTAAGAACATGGATTTTGGAGCTACAGAACATTGAGTTTGAATTCTGCCCACGGATCATAAATTGAGTGATTTGGGGCAACATATTTAATGTTTCTGAGCCTTCTTGTAAAATATAATGATTTCTAACCTCAAGTGAGGTTAACTAAGATTATAAATGTAAAGCTCTTAGTAAAATGCCAGAATATAGTAAATACTCTCTTCATTTTTTCCTGTACTTATTTATTCAGTAGTTTTAATATTTTCTTAATATAGTATTTTAAGAGCAAAGATACTCAAGCCAGACTGCCTGGATTTAAATCACAACTTTACCATGCAGAAGCTATGCGATCTTGGACTATTTTTTAACTTCTCTCTTAGTTTGTTTCCTTTTCCATGAATTGTTTAATCATACCTCTATTAGTTTGTACTGAGGATTAAAAAGCACAAGGTCTATAAAAAATATACAAAGACACAGTACTATTTTGTAAGTCAAATACTGTAAGCAATAGTCTCTCAATACTTTATTTCAAATTCATAGTTAAAAACTAAAGGATTATATCCCGCTTTTCTATTTTTATTGTTGTATAATTCAAGTAAATTTGCATAACCTGAACCAGGGAATTGTTTAAAATGAGTAGTTGATTTACTCTATCAGTCATAAATGAAGGAGAAGTTTAGATATTATCTTCTTAACTGATCCACTTAAGTAAACATATTGGTTTATTTAAGACACCAAAATTAAATTTAGTTATTTAGTTCATCCCTCTGAGAAATATCAAAATGAAGAGATAATTGTCAAATCTCCTGTTTTTTTGAGTTGAGTGTTCACTGTTTTTCCCTGGCATTTTTGTTTTCCCTTTTATTTATTTATTTATTTATTTTGATATTATTTTGAAGTCTATTTCTCTTTCAGTTCCTCACTGATTTAAAAACAAACCTTAATACTAGCAATAAGTAAAAACTGCTCTTAAAAGTTGAATAGTTCAATTTGTATTTGTATTTATTTATTTATTTGTTTGTTTGTTTGTTTTTGTTTGAGACAGGGTCTTACTCTCACCCAGGCTAGAGTGCAGTGGTACAATCTCAGCTCACTGCAACCTCTGCTTCCCAGGTTCAGGCGATTCTCCCGCCTCAACCTCCCGAGTAGCTGGGTTTACAGGTGTGTGACACCACACCTGACTAATTTTTGTATTTTTAGTAGAGACAGGGTTTCACCATGTTGGCCAGGCTGGTCTCGAACTCCTGGCCTCAAGTGATTCACCCACCTCAGCCTCCCAGAGTGCTGGGATTACAGGCGTGAGCCACCATGCCTGGCCCTAGTTCAATTTTTAAATGGAACATGCAGGGATTTTTTTTTAATGCTTGATATTATTCTCAGTAATTTCATATGGCATTATTCTCCATACTATTCCCAAATTGGTACTCTTTAGAAAATAAATGATTCTTTTTCAAGACAAAAGCTTTGGTGCTGATAGTGTAAAAGTGATTTTTTGTTGTATATTAATTTATGCAGGTAACATCACTGTTGTTGTTGGTATTAATCTATTAATAACACAAAGCTCATTATATAAACTTTACATAACCTTGTTATGTTAGTGAAGCTTTCTTTCATTTTATAGCTGGCTTAAGTCCTGCTGAGATTCAGCAGTTATGGAAAGAAGTGACTGGAGTTCACAGTATGGAAGACAATGGCATTAAACATGGAGGGCTAGACCTCACTACTAACAATTCCTCCTCGACTACCTCCTCCACCACTTCCAAAGCATCACCACCAATAACTCATCATTCCATAGTGAATGGACAGTCTTCAGTTCTAAATGCAAGACGAGACAGGTAAATCTCATGAGCTTTATTCTATATTTATCTATTTTCAGATTTTATTTTCACCATTGAGACAACAAAAAAGAACAATTTGTACTTGGAACAAGGACAAAATGTATAGAACAACAGATTAGAAATCTTTAGATTATTTATCTTATTATATTCTTTTTTTTTTTTTTTTTTTTGAGACAGAGTCTTGCTCTGTCACCCAGGCTGGAGTGCACAATCTCGGCTCACTGCAAGCTCCGCCTCACGGGTTCCTGCCATTCTCCTGCCCCAGCCTCCCGAGTAGCTGGGACTACAGGCGCCCGCCACTACGCCTGGCTAATTTCTTTGTGTTTTTTTTAGTAGAGATGGGGTTTCATCGTGTTAGCCAGGATGGTCTCTATCTCCTGACCTCGTGATCTGCCTGCCTCGGCCTCCCAAAGTGCTGGGATTACAGGCGTGAGCCACCGTGCCCGGCCTATATTCTTTGTATTACAGAAAAGCTGTTCAAATACCAAAAGTTTGATGGATGTAGTTTGGGAGTTTGCCTGAAGAAATTTATTTTTTCATGAGTGCATGTGGAATGATTGTATCAATATATTTTTATGACTAATATGTTATGATTAACCTGATTGCTGAGAACATTTTTTTAAGCTAAAGATCAGTTCTTTAATTTCAAATAATTAAAGATGCATGGATATCTCTCTTATATGTTTCAAACATATGAATTAGAAATCAAAGAACAGATAAATATATAAACAAAAGCATAATAAGCTAGATGATGGAAAATCTGGTTTGCCTTTTTAATTGTTGCATGATGAAATATGTAAATATATAAAGATAAACATGTTGGTAATTTTATGATTAAATTCAACTAAAATTTCAAAGAAAAATTTTTGATTTCAGTTATTAATATTAAATATGTTATCTAATTTTTAACTACTGTTTTTAGTTGTATAAAAATTGCATTTGTAAAAGGAGCATTCATGTACATTTGTCCTTTAGCTCCATTTATTTAGGCATCTTGCTCTCTAATCAAGTCCTTTAAAGTAATTTGCATATAGTTCATAAGCTAAAATATTGCTCAGTGTGAAAAATCTGTTTTTAAAAGATGAAATTTAAGTGTAGAATTCTTAACATAATGGCTTAGGCTTATATATAGCTCCAAACTTCATATGTAAGTGTAGTGGATTGATAGTGTTCTGTTATGCAATATGAATATCTGCCTTTCCATAACAAATTCTTTTTCATAAACAAATGTTTTCCAAAGAAACAGATATTTAATTATAGTACAGTTTAAAATAAAATTCTATAATTCAGTGATGTTTCTGGCCTTCATTTGAGTATCATGGAAACTTTTTCTTGTTTGGTTTTGTTAGTATAAAGTGGTATGCTCCTGAATGCTTTCATGCTGTTGTTTTAATTGAGATTAATTTGATGATTATGTATTCCAAAAGTTGGTTGATTTCTCTGGGATCTCTCTAAGATTCACTTATCAAAAGTCTTCAATAATTATATAAAGATAAAGCTAACTAATACTGTTCCAAAGTAGTTTTCTAAATCAGGTGTAACTAGTAGAAATATATGTGGTTTATACATAAATATTAAACAATTTAAATGATCCTAGAGGTCCATATCTTCTTCAAAAAGAGCATTTCAAAATCTTATGATGGCTGTCCTATTATTCTCTTAAAAATAAAGGTTTTTTTTCACTTGACCATATATGAATATATATTTTTTATTTAGAGATAAAATGTTACATTAAGGTCATAAGGCAGGATTAGCATATGATATTATACAGTCCTCTTAGTTTTTCATCCTTTATTAACAGTCATCTTTGGCTCTATTTCTCCTCTAATTGGAACATCATCTAGCCTTGGCAGTTGAACTATTCAATAGAACGATTAAATTTTTCTGACTGCTCTGAGCTGAATTGACCTGTTTTGACCTGTTTGTCACTGATCGTAACCTGACAGGCGCTAGCAGCCTGCAACGATTATAGCTTTTTGAGATGAATCTGACGTCGTGTTCTTTTGCTACAGCTCGTCACATGAGGAGACTGGGGCCTCTCACACTCTCTATGGCCATGGAGTTTGCAAATGGCCAGGCTGTGAAAGCATTTGTGAAGATTTTGGACAGTTTTTAAAGTAGGTTTTTTACTTTTTTTGGTGGGGGGTGGTGACTGGATTATATGGGCATTTTAGGCACATTGAAAATAAACAAAAGATGAAGGAGGAAGGCAAAAGTCCATTATAAGACATACTTCAAGATTTTTGTGGGTTCCAACAAGTAGATTAGCAAGATCAGGCTTTGTCTTTTCATTAAGATATTTTAGAAATGGTTTAGTAAAGATTTTTGAATGAATGAAAAATATTAGCCTACAATAATATATCATTAATCATTGGAGACATTTATAACAGACCTATTTATAAAATAGAATTCTCTTAAGTTTCTAATTAATATTATGTGAGTCATCCTAATATATATATTATTATATATAATATATAATATATAATGTATAATATATAATATATAAATATTATATATATATTTTATAATATATAATATATAAATATATATATATTTTATAATATATAATATATAAATATATATATATTTTATAATATATAATATATAAATATATATATATTTTATAATATATAATATATAAATATATATATATTTTATAATATATATTTCAGTAAACATATTTTGAAGGTTTGTTTTTTAATTACAGGCTTTATATATTTTTTAAAATAGTAGTATTTAGTATATACATGTAACTACAAGAATTAAAAATGAAAGTTTATACTGGCTAAAATTTTTTAAAAAACTACATTTCATTTACATTGTTACTTTTTGCCCTCAGAAACTTCAAGAAACACACATGGCTATATGTTTGTATAACAGATTACATGGCTTCTCTAGCTTAAAACCAAAACTTTGTGTATTCTTAATTTTTAATAGAATATTTTATTTAAAAAAAATCATAAGGGGTTCTTTTTCAAGTGAAAATCTTCATCTTTCATGAAATGTTTTCCTTACACAATTCTGGTATACAAGAGATCTAAACAGAGAGCTACAGATAGGCTTATGGAGATGAGTAACTTCACAGGCTGAGACTCTTATGTTGTCATGGTGCAGCTAACAGGGTGAGTGAACTGTTTCATGCTTCATCAACAATTAAGTTAATTAGCTCATTTGAAATTGCACTGCTTTGTTGCCAGGATGTTGGCAGAAACATCAAAAAGATGTGTTTACAAATGGAAGACTGACTATAGGGTATAGAACAAAAGCACCTTAACAACCAGGCACAAGTACTTGGCATCACAATAACTTTATAAATGAATTACAGTAAGACTTCCACAAAGATTTTTTTAACCTTTTATCATTTCTAACTAATTAAGAGAAAATTTGCTTCATATACCACTATGGCTCTTTGTAAATGGCCTTAAATGAAAATTTACACTTTTCTTTTATCAAAACAGTTGTGAGCTGCCATTTCCTTGGGTATGAAACTGATTATAAGCAAAGAGACCATTAAAAAATGTTAGGTAGCTTTGCTGAAGTTTTCTTCTCTAAAAAAAAAAAAAAAAAAAATTGTTAAAGCAAAGAAAGAACATAGGGATGTTATTTTAACAAATTACTTCCCATTTCCTCATGTGAATACATTAGTCCTTATCAATGTATTATTCCTTGTCATTAAAATTATGTAAAGGGCTATTGTTACTTTTTTTTAAAGAATGGCAAATTATGCCATAGGACCAACCCACTCACCATGCATTTTATTGCTCCAAATTGTTCTTTCTGACAAAATTCAAAATAAATCTTTAGGGGAAAAATACATATTTTCCTTTAGTATGATTTTGTTTATAACAAATTGAAAGAAGCATTTAATTTATCTCAAATATTTATGTTTTTATTACTAACAACCAGACGAATATGAACCCTCATTTTACCTTAGTCTTCTTTCATATTCATGCCACTGTTTTTTTTAAAAAAGCAAAGAAATTACAATTAAAAAAGCATTTCCTTTCAATTAAATATCAACTTTGGTTCCAAAGACTGACCATTTTTCCAACCCATTAACTTTATAGGGATGACAGAACTAATGACAGGAGGTTTTAAAGCCTTTTTTTTTTAAGTCCATTTTTGTTTTGATATGCTTTAGATTCACTAACTCAAAGATCTGTGATAAATTCTGTTAATAGAGCTAATGTAAGTATACTGACCGAAGTGAAATATCGATTAGATATACTTTCCATAGTGGCATTGTCTTCTTGAAAATGTGTTAGAAATTTGAAAAGAAAGAAAATATCTCATTAAATGAATTAACTTCGGTTATTCAAAAAAAGTTTATTTAGCATCTGTGTGGGAAGTGATAATGAAGAAGGAAAGCATAATCACTTATACAGAATTCTCAGAGGAGTTTGTTTCCCTCTGTAATAGTGGAGAAAATAGAGGATTTGGGGAGGAAAAGATAGGTAAATTAAAAAGCTGTGAAAGATTTTTAATTCTCATTTTTTTGTGTATCCGTTCTTCCAAAATTGTATATCCAGGGTTTATTATAAAAGTTTTTTAGGAAAATATTATTGTGCATTTTTAGTTCTAGTATACACTAGAAATAAATTTTAAGCTTCAGCCTTAATTTGATATCAGATAACTTATCTTTTGGTTTGAAATAACAGGAAATCATTCATTTTTACTATTTAGCTGACATATATTAAATTAAAAAGAATAATAGAAAATATAATGAGTCCCAAATTATTTTTTTTCACATTACCTCTCAAAACAAACTGGTGGAATCCCTCTATTTTTATCTTGCACCAAATGAGAAGCCATTATAGGACAGTTGCTTATGTATAATACATATATATGTACCTGTATATTATATATATTTATGTATTGTATATATTTATGTTATATATTCTTATTCTTATATATTCTTTAATTCTTACATACTCTTTAATTGAGGCACTCTTTTCAATTGGATAAAAAAAATTCAGACTAAGTTAGAAGTAGTTATTTGTAACAGCAAGATGAAAGCAGAAAATACAAAATGATGAAGGAAGTCCAGGATAAAAAAGTGTTGAGGAAAATTTTTGAGTTTTACTGTAAAGTAGGTGTTGACAGAAGCTAACCATTTTTCCTGACCACTAATTGAGTATCTCACTAGATCACTAAAAGCATTTAATACTAGTTCTTCATTACTATCTTATAAATGTCAAAGAGTAATAACATCTGACAAAACTTTAGAGTAGTTTGTCTGCAAAATTAATTATCATTCCATTGGAACTAAGTCAGCTTGCATATAGATGGATTGACTTTTAGAGCTTAAGCCAAAAGGTTTACAATATAACATTCCATTTAGCGGACAAGTGTTCTTGAACCTGCATGCATAGATGCCAACACACAAAACATGGTCTGAGATACAAAGGTGGAAATACTCTCCTTTAAGAAAGGCAGGATGGCTAGTGTCTATAAAGATATTAATGTATTAAAGATTAATTAGTAGATGGGTGTAAATGAGTTAAATTTATTACAGACTAAATTTTTAAGGCTTGATACTATATGAAGAGCAATAGAAAACATAGTGGAAACAGAGTAGTTTATTTAATAGAAATTTGTTTTCTTTTTCATTGCAGCTGACTACTCTAAAAATTATGCTCTTACTTAATGTGTATTGTCTATTTCTTTGTCTTTGACTAGGCAGCATGGCTACAAAATTATGACCTCAAGAAGGCATTCTTTGAACTTGTCAGAATGTTGTTTCTTTTGGTGACAGTGCCCCCATCTCTCAAAACTAAGGCATCTCATGTAATCAACTAAATGAATAGTGACAGCTAACATTTTGTATTTAAACTCCTGTCAGTGTTTAAACATAAAAAGCTTGATGCAAAATAAATCAAACACCAGTGATATGCAAGTGAAACATTTTGTTAAAACAGTCTTTGACATACTTGGATTTAAATCTGATCCCTTTTTAGCTTATAAAATGCTACAACTTTAAATGAATTTGAAAAATCCAAAGGTTAAAATTGAATCACTAATCTGGATTGTATATAATTGAAGTTACCACATACATTCATAATCATCTATAAAACCTTCGTTAAAGAGAAGTATGCATTAAATAAATTGGAAGGATCCTTTCCTACTTTTTGTCTTCCTGAAGTGCTTGCTTAATTGTTTTTAGAAAGAATTTGACTGCTTATTTACGTTTTTTCTAGTTGATACTACCTACCTAGCACACAGATTCAATGCAGTTGTGAAAGAACGTCAGTTGACCACATCATTTATTCCATTTTGAAAACAAAAATCAATATACCTATAAAGTGACCCATAAATTAGAACTGGCTCACACAATGTTTGTTCAGTGCTGCCTTTCTGAAGGCACCCTTTGCATTTTTTCTTCACCTCTCTGTTTGAACTGCAGTCTCGGTAAGAGGCTCATTAGGGGACATTAGGGACTGGAGCTAACCAGAATTCCAGAGCTTGCTTTGCTCTTATTAATGCATAGTAGAGTAGAATGCATTTAAATATTTCATAGGCATTCAGTAATTTGTGTGTAATCGCCTTGTTAGCAGACCAGTAGAAGTAGAACAGGCCTGTGAAATGGTGTTAGTGATTGCATGGGTAATTTACAGACCTTTGCCATCAGAAAGAGTATTATTGTTGGCTAGTATGAAGCTGTGAAATAGAACTACCAATAAGTAAAAAAAGAAACTTAATAAAGGTTTTGTAACAAGCATCTTCAGGGATAACAACCCCACTTGGTCCTTTTGAAGCAGCCGTAATTTATGACATAGGCAATATATCAAATGCATAAGATAGTATTCTGAAGCATTCATATGAAAAGGGTATTTGCAACATTAGTTCCAACTTCCTGCAAGGGACATGATTAAATGATTAATGAAATGTCCCTTTGCATATGCATTTTGAAACAGCAATTAGGCACTGACTGAGAAAATCCACCAATCCTCTCATTTTTCAGTATTATCTCATTCTTGATTTATAAATCATAGAGAATTTTTGAACAGTAATATGTAGTACCTGAGATAGTTATAAAAACATAAAAGAGAATAATTTGGGCACAAAATAGTCATAAATACATAAATTCATAATTTAATGTTAATACTTAGCCTATTTATTTAGTCTTATTACATTGTATTTATATCTGACACTATTTCTGTACTTTGATTGGCATAATTAAGTAGAGGGAATGAATAGGCACTATTCTTTTACATATCACTGGTAAACAATAGCGAGGAAAGGAGAAGGGAGATGTGGCAGAGGTATGTATGTGTTTTTCAAGTTCTCAGTAATCCACTGGAGGCTGTTCTATAAATGATCATTGAAGGGCTGCAAGCTAGCCTATAATTACAGGAAAGAAAGTGGCAGCTCTGGCATTTCATAACTATGTGTCCTCGAAAAGTGCTTTGTGAGTTTGTCACCAATGATAATTTAGATAGAGGCTCATTACTGAACATCACAACACTTTAAAAACCTTTCGCCTTCATACAGGAGAATAAAGGACTATTTTAATGGCAAGGTTCTTTTGTGTTCCACTGAAAAATTCAATCAAGACAAAACCTCATTGACTATTATTGTAGTCTACAGTCTCTATTCTAATAAAAGCTGCATAGATAAATTGAATAGGTCTCTAAGACCCAAGTATATAATGCAAACATTTTGTACTTTTTTTTAGTTCTTTAAATATAAGATCATGATTATCACTAAGCAGTAAACAAGTGTAAAAAATCATTTTAAAAAGTGATTTCACACGAAAATGTTATACTGGCTATGCCTTTTATTGCAGACCTGTACATTCTACTTATCTAGCTTCCTGCATTTACACTGTAATCTCAGTGTATAACTGAAGCATTTTTGAAAATATGCATCATTTTTTCTGATATGGAATAAATATGTTTGTGTTCTCCAAGAGTTCATGGTGAAAAAAAAAATCTTACAGAAACACAGCAATATGAAGCCTTAAGAAAACAACACACCAACTGTATTATGCTGGTAGAAAATTGTCTTACTGTTCATTTAAATTTTGGGGGAAAAAACCCTGAGAAACAATTTTTAAATGTAGTCTTGTTATTTAGGAATTGGTGACACTTTCTGTTAACTAACCTCTGGCTTACTCTCACATTCCATACCTCCTTCACAGAGAGCATGAGTGAATGTTAATCTGCCTCACAGGTTCACAGCAGAACAAACCTGAGCTGAGCTTAGAGAGCAGACAGGTATAGTGGAAGTGCGTCCCCTGCACTCCAGCCACACTCCTTCAGCTTGACCTTATCCACCTTGCTATTATAGTCCACAATTTCTCTTCAACCAAGACTGACATTGTGGCAAGATACATGGAGGTTTTGTTGTTATGATCAATAAGGAAGTATTAAAACAAACTGGTTTAATTTATCAAGGTATAGGCAAAACAAAGGTTTCTGATTGTTGAACCTAGGTATATAAATAAATAAACCTTTTGTTTATAATAAAATTAGTTTTTATCAGCAACATGACTTTCATTACTCTTCATATGTTTTACATGTATGTGTCTTATATTTTTTCTGCCTCATTATGATCTTCAAGAAATAAAAGTAAATAATTTGAATGGATACAAAAATATATGTGTTGAATTCAGTATACCCAGGACTATTATAAACTTTTTAGACTATTATATCATTCTAAATGATACTTGAGCCCACATGGATAAATATATAAATTCTTATTTAATTTTGTGAATTTCTTTTCAATATGCCATTTCATTTGTATGCAATGATGAGAACATCTCTGAAATTGTTGCCTTACTTTGCCCATTGGTGAAATAGATACACCAAAGGATATTGAATTACTTGAAGATTACTTTCTTTAATTTTGGGAAGCATCAAAGACATTATATATTACAAATTACAGAGTATATATTATTAAATGTTTTCATGTTCATTGGAGATGCTGCTTTACTAAATTACTTTTGGTGTATTAACATACCACTCATTAAAGAGATCTCTTTAAACATTGTATAAAAATAATAATGGTAGACTAATGCCTATTCAAGGTTAGAGTAAGATCATTGGAATGATTTATTTTTCACCATTTAAAAAATAAGATTAGGACAAATGTCTCCTAGTTAAACACTGGACATGAAATGTCAATCTTATTATTCTAATGATCAAAATCTTCAATGAAGTTTCTTTATTACTAACAGCAAATCATCATTCTTCATAAATATTGATGTTTCCACAGGATGATAATTTGCAATCTTTACCTAATTCATACCACATCCCAATGAAATAAAACATTGCTCACTAAAATACATCATAGAAACAGCAAACTGTTCTAACAATGAAATAGAAAATTGCTTTTGTTCTCTTCAGAATTGCTTTTGGTTCATAGATTTGCAAGCTGTTCTTTTTTAAAAAAATGGCATAAATAATATGACTTCTACTGCAACTCTGTAAATGGTCTGGGGAAATATTTTTTGTAATAACAGGTAAGCTTAGAGACAGTGACATTTTCTGCCATTTGAAGAGTCTCTTTACATTACATAAATAATTTTCACACAACACGTAAGGAGCTTTAACTTTTTTCTGTATGGTTTCAAGGCTTTCTGTTTTCCCAGTGCACAGAAACATCTGACTTCAGTGTAGTGCTTTTTAAGTGTAGCCTATGCCACTGAGATCGACATCACTTTACATTCTGTTTTGTGTCTTCTGTTTGTTTAGGCACCTTAACAATGAACACGCATTGGATGACCGAAGCACTGCTCAGTGTCGAGTGCAAATGCAGGTGGTGCAACAGTTAGAAATACAGGTTTGTTAAATGCTCACTTAATGGACTCTTCTCAGATTT
>NC_071991.2:111752500-111755000 GCF_028885655.2 Pongo abelii
GCATTAAGTGACACTGTAATCATAAATTGAAAATGATACTTCCAGAGGAATTGGCAAACTTGACATTTCATTATATTTGTTAACACATGCCACAAATGATTGTTAGTGAGGAAATTCCATTTCCCTCTCTCCATCTCCAATCAGATTTAATTTGAAAATTTTCAGCCTCCTCCGGCTAATTTGCAATTAAGACAATTTTGTTTGAATATGTAGTAATGTCATTACCATTCCACCAAATTAGCAAGGAGACTAAAGGTCAGTGTAAAATTTTCCAGCTGGCTGGAGCCTCTCAGCTGAGATTTGGGACTACGAAAAAAAAAAATTCTGGCAGCAACAGAATAGCAACTTACTTTAAGTCCTATTGGTTAAAAACATTGCATCCTTCATTATTGCTGTTGTTGTTGCTTCACTGGGGGCTAGACCTGTTTAACAACAGGGGCAGTCGATAATCAGCAACTGGCTTTTATTTAAGGAAATAGACTTTCGCTGAAGTCTGGTAGGACAAGAAGGAGTTAGTCCTAAGTAACATTGCAGTAGATTATTAGATAACCTCTAACAGCATCCTCTAATTAGAGTTCTTATGATACAATTTCATCCTGTAATTAGTTGAGATTGGCTGCTTCCTTTTGCAGCTTATTAGTGGCAACACAGCTGTAGAAGTGAATCCACTCTCATTTGTCAAACCTTTTTAAGTCTTTTTCTCTTGTCTCTACCTTTTTCCTGCCCTTCTCTTGGGCCTTTGCAGCTAAATCTGGTGTCTAGTGTCACCATGTCGAAGAATATGTTGGAGACATCCCCACAGAGCTTACCTCAAACCCCTACCACACCAACGGCCCCAGTCACCCCGATTACCCAGGGACCCTCAGTAATCACCCCAGCCAGTGTGCCCAATGTGGGAGCCATACGAAGGCGACATTCAGACAAATACAACATTCCCATGTCATCAGGTAGGATATGAATGCTCAGTAGAGCGCTTTTACTTTGGGAGAGGAAAACTGTAGCTGAATCAACTGTACATGAGCCATTCCAGAGCACATGGAAACTCATGTCATGATTTATGGAGTGATAATTGTTTTATTCCTGGTAAATGCGAATAGGGGCGATTCCCTAAGCACATCATGATGAATTGTTCTGAATGGTTGTTCAGGAAAGAAAGCTCTCCCCATTAGAGACACTGAGAGATGTCAGGATAGCCCATATTATCACCTCAATTCAATGAGATCCTTTGATCTCTGAGGGAAGACTAGCAATCCCACATCTGTGAGTAATGCTGTAGAGAAGAGCCATTTTAAAGGACATATACGAAACACCGTTGCTTTATGCAAGACAGTTCCAGGTTCACATGAATCAGTCTTTATCAAGGTGCTACCTAAATGAAATCCTGTCACAGCTCCTAATGCCTATATGGTACTTTGCTTAAGAGGCATTGTGAGAGGCAAACTTTGCATTTGCATGGAACAAAAATTTACCTTCTTTCCCTCTCTTACCCTTCTCCCTTCTCCCTTCTCCCCCACCTGCCATCCCTGGGGCATCTGGATAATCACAGTCACACATTGTAACCATTATTAGCCCAGAGCCCCCTCTTGACAAAAAGTGAAGTTATTTTAAACGTGGGTGCTTGGTGAGGGTTTTGTGTTTCCTTTGTTAGATGGCCACAGATGCAGAGAGATGAGCCTGTTGTACTTTAAGACATATTAGACGAGAGAAGCAAAGATTATAGCAGGGGGGCAAAAGTCCATGTAAGAATATTCCTAAACTACCCACTTTAAAGAAGACCTGGCTATTGGAAAAAAATCCTCAGGCCAGCTGGTCGCACAGTTCCTGAAGTACCACGAACAACTAGGGGATGCTTCATTTGCACTTCGCGTCAGAAATGGCCTTTTCCATATAATTCAATTCCACTGTCATGCTTTGTGCTTTCACTAGTCGGTGGCTTTCTCACTGAATCACTTTACCAATACTATAGGAAATATGAAAAATCAATTATATATGATGTGAATTATTAGCAGAATTAACACCTAGTTTTTATTTTTATAGAAATTGCCCCAAACTACGAATTTTATAAAAATGCAGATGTCAGACCTCCATTTACTTATGCAACTCTCATAAGGCAGGTAAGTAGAAGGAAAATTAACTTTGCCTGATTAAATTAAAATTCATTAATGCTTAAAGTAAGGCTTGGATGAGAAAGTGTCATCTAGTCTAGTTAGTAAACCATTATTTTATGTCACTATGTATCTTGTCTCATTTCAGGCTATCATGGAGTCATCTGACAGGCAGTTAACACTTAATGAAATTTACAGCTGGTTTACACGGACGTTTGCTTACTTCAGGCGTAATGCAGCAACTTGGAAGGTAACTACTTTTCCAGCAGTTTTAAGATGCCTAGCACAGTTCCTTACAGATAGCACAAGGAACATTTATTTACATGACATAAGCAGATTAGTATCTGCTTCCCCTCTTTTTAACCTGCCTCTTGAATGGAATGAATTCCCTCTCT
>NC_071991.2:111757500-111780000 GCF_028885655.2 Pongo abelii
TTTGAATCTAGGTGTAGGTGGCATAAATCAACAGTAGCCTATCAATTTTTTCCGTAAAAATCATCACAGGACTGTTTTGGTTACTGTTTTCATCAATTCAGCATTTCTACGTGTATCAAAAAATTGTTTTTCAAGATGGAACATGCTTTCTAGAGAGAGAGAGACACTTCTGTTTTTATACAATACAGTAGCTTCTAGTAGAAGCTAAAAGGCTTTTTAAAAATAAGGCTAATTTTGCATATACTGGTAATCCTGAAAGTACCTTTTTATGAAAAATTTATGAGAAGACTTTATAAAAAAAAATAAGGCTATTTCTTTCTCAAATACTCTCATTTTCCAAGACAAACTTTATCATTTGGACCTACCTTGCTTTTACTCCAACTGTGATGATTTTCTATACAGTGCTGTTGAGATGACCAAGGTATACTAGTATGAGAAAATTACTGGCTGGGAAGTTTGAATTTTGTTTGTTTTATAGAGAACAAGACTGCCAAACTTAAGTCCAAAATATAATAAAACACATTTTGTGCTTAATTAACTCCATGTAGAATTTACTTATTCCCCCAAACTTCTACTGCCTAATATGAAGAGATGACTTTAATGTATTTTATCTACTATTGGCCCTTGACTTTTGATTTCTATAGTCAAGTATGTGCAAATTTCTGCATTCAAGAAATAGTTAATCTATTATGTTGTCATTTAATTAACTACGGTAGTTTGTTATGTTAATTCATGGTGTTCTAGAAATTAACCATTAATTATTTCCTGATTGCATCAAATTGGTAATTGTGTTGTATATTTTCATTTTAAAAATTTTATATGAATGTTGTTGTTCTTGCAAATGAAACCTTCACACAGCTACAAACAGGTTTAAAGATCCTCAAGGTCATGTCTTACTTTGCCTGCACACCATAGTCTAAAGTTTCATTTCTTATATTCCTGGATCAAGTTAATATGTATTATGTAAAGAGTTATATATTTGAACTCTATTACCTTATTTTTGTGGCCTTATATACATCCAGTATGGACTATTAGTGTGAGACAAGCCAGAACATACCTTTATAGCTGAGACTATTGATATCCACATGTTTTATATTTTGACATATAAATGATCTTTATATTTTTTTTTTCAGAAGTCCAACCTTAGTAAAAAATATACCTACCAGTTTAGGCTATGGAGCAGCTCTTAATGCCAGTTTGCAGGTAATGTACTTTCCCAGTTTTGTTGTATTTGAACCTTTAGGGCTTTTTTTTTTTTTTTTTGGCATGTCTTTGTATTTAGGTGAGATTATGATTGTTCTTAATAGTTGGTTTATCATCCAAGTTGTAGTACCTAGTACTATAGACAGCACTGGTTCTAATTCAAGCTACTTTTGATGTGAAGAAGCAAGAAGGACACCCTGTGGCAAAATCTGGAACATTCGGTTTTTCTGCAAATGCTAGATTGATAGAAGCTTTTGCAAATGCATGTGGCTATGCATTAATATTTATCCAGGCTGTCATAAATGATTTCACATCATAGTGTTGGGGAACATGGTGCTTGTGGCAAAAACTTTAAAGTTTAATTATAATATATAATTTTTATGCAGAGGAGGCAAATGTCAGGACTTCTTTATTTTGAGTTAAGTTCTGGTCATTTTTAAAAAGCAGAGCAACTGCTTATATTAAACTGGAGTATTTCATTACATGTGTGGATTCAACATTTCATTATGCCAAAGGTTGAAACATGAGTGAGAAAGTTTGCTGCAAGGACTATTGTTTATATTTTCACATCACACTTAATTTCCTTGCATCTCTGCCACAAGTAGCCAGTTAGGAATTTTTTTTCAATACATTTTCTTTTACTCCTTCTAAAATATCTGTTTCCTTATTGGAACCCATTAAAAGAAGATACATGTTTTAAAAATCATTTTAAATGCCATTTTGAAAATTGTTTTACACACTCTTCATTTCACTAGGCTGCCTTGGCAGAGAGCAGTTTACCTTTGCTAAGTAATCCTGGACTGATCAATAATGCATCCAGTGGCCTACTGCAGGCCGTCCACGAAGACCTCAATGGTTCTCTGGATCACATTGACAGCAATGGAAACAGTAGTCCGGGCTGCTCGCCTCAGCCGCACATGTAAGTGTGGTTAACAGACTCTCTAAAGGGAAGAATCTATATTAATATGCTTCTTAAATTTAGAATTTTTCTGAAGTTTTTACTGTTGTATAAGTTAAAAATACAAATGTAAGTGGAGTTAAATTATACCATGTTCATAATATGGCAAAGTTTATCAAAATCGGTTTTAATCCATCTTTTAGATTATCTCAAGTGCCATATCATTATTGTTCCAGCACTCCTCTACAGATTCTTAGTACTACTAACGTTCTCTTGGGCATAAAGCAGCGTCTAAGATGAATCTACATCTTATGGGTCATTATCACAGGTTGGTTTGTATGGTGCAATAAGAATATTCATGATGGAATAAGTTGTTATAATTTTTACTACTATTACAGGTCTCTAAACCATTTATGAACTGTAGTCAAGATATTGCCCGTTTTTATAAACCGTAAAATGCAAAGTTTAACTGTTACCCACAGTTTACATAGAAGCTAGTAAAGTGTAACTTTCTGCCTGTCTTATAAATCAGTGTAATTACATATTCAACTTTAATTACTGGTGCGTCTGTATTGGCAAGGTTTATATGTTATATTTTATGCAAGACTACGATTCCTATTAATATTTAGCAGCTAACTATATCATTAATTACTCTAAAATCTTTCCCCTACCATCTTTTTAATGGAGCTGAGAGAGTAGAAGTATTAAAAATTGATGTATTGTGGATTTCAGAAATGTGTATGACACTTTAAAAAATGCCTGGCTTTTTTCAACAGTGTCAAGCATATTAGTGTCTTGTTTACTAAAATGTGTTGACTGTGGTAGAACTGAGAATTCAGTGGAAAAAAATTTGAATCTGAATAATGAAGTGTGTACACCATTTAGCTGTCAGGATGAGTTGTAACTCATGTCTATACTTCCTAGAATTAAACGTCACATACTTCTAATTACAAGTTATTGAGGTAAGATTAGTCCTTTCTCTTATTTTTATATTGTCTTCCTTTATTTTTCCATTCAATATCTAGTAAAAGGTCTGAAAGAGAAATATACTGTTTATATGTACCCATTTTCACTTGACCTTTCACAGGATATTATTTTTGTTGTCTTTTTAAACATTTTATTCTGTTTGACATATTAATGTCTTTAAGATCATATGTCTAATTGCTTTATAGCACTTTTACTCTATCACCTTTGCAAAAAAACACACTGTGAACATTAATGTGTTTTATCAGGTTCTGAACCATTACTTCTTCAAAATGGAAAAATTTGTCTTTTGGAAGTGTCTTTAGATGTATTAACTAATACAAAAGAAGTAATAAAACTTGAAGTAGAAAGAACATGAATATATGCTCTTGAGAGTAGCAGTACTCTAAAACAAGGAAAGTGAGCAATCAGACAAAAGTTTTTATATCCGCGCTTTATCCTATCAGCCATGCAGTGGGTAGCTTGCGGCCTTTTACTTTCAGCAGTTCTCCTGAGTATGCTAATGCTCACTCCCTGTATAAAATGCTAAAACAATAAAACTTTAAAGAGCAAACAAGAGTTAGATTCTGTTTTCTGCTTTAAAAAAAGACCTATTTCAGAGAAATAAAAGATGTTCCTAATAAAAGTGTTTAAGCTGTTGGTGCAACTCCCTGTGCTCATATGCAGTATATAGTGGTTGTTATAAACTACCTATAGAGGATATGTAAACACTTATTTTTTAAATGTAATTGTCTGGTGCTAAAAATATTAAAATAAAAAATTAATGATTAATGAAATAGTTTATTAAACATTATATTTTAGAACCTGAAATAATAATTGGGCTAAATTGTAGCATTGTTAGATGGGTATTGGTTTTCATTTGGCAATTGCTACTTCAGATTTTTCATTTTATTATTAGAGTTTATGAAATATTTCAGAGAAATATTAGTATGTATTAGATAACACCTAAAAATTATACACATAATGTCCAGTATATTGCTGCTATGGGTTTATAAAGTTAAAATGTTCATAGTTAATATATAACACATTTTACGCACTATATGAATTAGTGCATGTGAAAAATACTTATGTTTATTTTCCATAGATAAAAGGAAAGCTTGTTGAAAATAGATTTCAGAAAAAATAAAAATTAAAAGGGGTGTAAATTGTCCCTTTTTCTAAATTATATCGATTATAATCAAAATTTTAATTATCTTGCAGAATATTGAGTCAATATTCATTCTTAAATCTGCTTCTGCTGCTGTCATTAGGTTTTTGCATAATAGATGTCAAATATTTATGGAATATTTCAGTATTCTCTATCTTCACCTTTATAAAGTTCTAAGATGCTTGTACTTAAACCATGTTATGTATTTTATTAGGCAAAGGAAGAAATATTGATATAATTCTCTCAATCAAAATTTGGTTGTATATAATTGAATGCATTTCAAAATACTTTGGAAATTAAACAGAAGTGAAATAATTTTTATAAGACATTTACATAGCATACTTCTGTCTCCTAAAATGAAGTCATGTTACTTGTTGTTTTAGAGGGGGGTAGTTATGCTGATGCAATTGTAAACAAGAGGAAGTAGGGCCTAGTGGTATCGGAATATAGGTTGTAACGCCAGATTGTCAGGGTTCCAATTCCAGATTCAATAGTTAATAGCCAAGTGGGATTGAGCACGTTACTTAACATTTCTTTCCTCAGCTTTCTCAGCTGAAAATGAGGTAAGTAATAATATAATGCTTCTTATTTCATAAGATTCTTGCAAAGAAATGAGTGCCTGGAACATAATAATTGCTCCTTGTGTCTCTCATAGTGCTGTGTAAATAGGTACTGATTTATATTACTTCTTGTAATACCTCACTGTTACTAAAAATGAGTCTATAAACAATATGAAAATATTTTTGTATTTTGCATTTTAATACTTGTTTCAAGGCACTCTGTAAGTTTGTGGTTAGTCATTGACAATTCATTTTCTTCTCCTTCTTTCTCCTCTTATAATTCATAAAGTAAGCAGATCCATAAAACTGAAACAACATGAGGCCGGGCACAGTGGCTTATGCCAGTAATCCCAGCATTTTGGGAGGGGAGGGCGGGAGGATTGCTTGAGGCCAGGAGTTCAAGATCAGCCTGGACAACATAGTGAGACCCTGTATCTACAAAAATAGTTTTAAAAATTAGTTGGGTGTGGTGAGTGCCTATATATAGTCCTAGCTACTCAGGAGGCTCAGGCAGGAGGATAGCTTGAGCCTAGGGATTTCGAGGTTACAGTAAGCTATGATCACACTGTGGAACTCCAGCCTGCACCACAGAGTGAGACTCTATCTGTCTCTAAAAATAAAGTAAAAAGTGAAACAATATGACACAAGGATTTATTATAGGTAGCACATTACCTATATTTAGGTATCTGAAGTTATCTAGTTATCTGAAGTTTTAGGCAATGAACAACTCAAATAGAACAACACCAACCCAGAATCAGGGACATATCATATGTGTCTTGAAAACATTGAGTATTAGTTTTGACAGGAATTTAGAATATATAAGGGAATACAGAATTTAGAATATAGGAAGTGGGACCAGACTGCTGAGTGACTTAAATATCAAGCTATGGTGTTTGTTTCAGTCAATATACAGCTTGTTACTGTTATCAGCTTGACTTTGACACGCTCATAGTTATGCATTAGAAACAGTAATCTAAAAGTGTACTGAATGAACCATGACTTAATGAAACTCATGTATAGGAGGATATTCTGAAATTGGGAGAGACTGGAAGCAGAAAATTAATTCTTGCAGTATGTAATATCTAACATAAGTACAAGACTAGGAGTGGAGAGCAAAGAATCCCTATAAGAAGTGCTGTGAAAAGAAATACCAGAACAAGACAACCAATTGAATGCTAGGGGAAAAGAGGAAAATTGGGAAAATTCATAGCCACTTTAAAAGTCTGCAAAGAGAAATAGAGGACACAAGAAGCAGGTTCAAAAGGGAAGATGAAGAATTCAGCATTTTACTTGGGGAATCTAAGAACCTAAATATCATTAGATTCAGGAGAAAACACTGATGATTTTTTTGATTAGTCTTTTAATTCAACTCCATTATAGTAAAATTCTACGTGGTAGAATATGAATATATACCTGAGGTTGGTAGAGAAGATGTTTTTTGAGGTATTAGAAGAGTGAAATAGGTATGGTCTGGTTCTTCTTATAAATTGTGGAGAACAAGAGATGCCAGATTATCATTTATATTCCATACTCCACATTTTAACCCTTTTCTTCCACTCCAGTTTTCACTTTATTCAGTGTCCTGAATAAAGGCCTCTTCCAAATTAATGCATTTATTTCGCTCACACTATTTGAATTTCTGCCCTTTCCCTTTTCTGGTTCCCCTCTACTCTCTTACCTAAATTCTACCTTTCCTTACAGGACTAGTCCTATTTTTTTCCAAGAGGCTTTCCCAAGGAATTTTACTATCAGGACCATGCACTCTGCTCCACACTTCTAAAGAACTTGCTTCTTATACCACTATTTTGGACTAATACTTTGTGTACATGTGTGAGTGTGTGTGCACATACACATGCACGTGTGTTTATGCATACATCTGTGTTCATTTTGCAGATATCCCTACCTTAATGACAAGTCCCTTAAAGACAGAGATTATGTTTTAGACAAATTATAGTATAAGAAACCCCTAGCACATTCTACTATGTCAAGTAAGCATTCATTAAAAGTATGATACTGATTATGAAGAATCAAATTGGAGATTACAGTTAATTAGAAATGGTTTGACTTCACAAAGTAATACTTACAGGAGTATAAAATCCAGGGTTCTCCTAGAATCTTGAAGAAGGAGAACAAAGGAGATTTTAGGAAGAACAGATGAGTAAATATAATGTTCATTTTTATGTGGGAGCTAAGAAAATTTTCTAAATATTGGTAGACTATACTTTTTAAGTTTTATTTTTAGTTTTAATTATTTAATTAATATGTATTTTATAACCATTCCAATTTATGTGAGTAAAAAGTGGCTTTCCACTTTGAGTAGAATGAGGCCCCTTCACCTCATTCATGATTATCATCTCAGACCTTGTTAAATTTTATTTACATTGTTGAAAGCAGATTGAAAACAATTATCAAAATTTATGCAGTATAAATCAGATGAATGTTTAAGGGGATTTCAGCAAAAAGTAGGAAAGATTAAAGCCAGGTGACGTTGTATAGATTCTACGTAATAATTTTTTGAAACTTGTTTGACTGTTTTGACTCAACTACTTGTTGATTCAAAGTAAGTACTTGACTTTTAGAACATTTTTATTTTCTATTGCTGTTCAAAGAGTCCTAGAACCATCCATGGTATGAATAAAGGAAAACGATACTTCAAGTGTCCGAGCTGAGTATCATTACAATTTATAATATTGTTCCCTTATGCACCTGAATGCCAATATTCCCTTTTTCAGAGTTATATAGAATATGAACTAAAAATGACTAGCTTCCTATTTTATATAGACATTTACCTCTAGAAATGTTTAAAAGGTTAGGATTGATGCTGTCTTTAAGCTGAAATAATTTGAACTTACTGTCTTCTCTCATGTGTTGGACTTAAGTGAATGACAAGAGAAGAAAACATATAGACTAGACCTGGAAGATGAACGCATACTGATACAATCAGTCCATTTCCTGTCTACTTCCCAACCTAAGGCAAGAAGTGGAATTTAATGATGTACCCACCATGTTTAGTTCTACTCAGTTGTTTCTTTTTGTATTAAGTAATTGTTTCTCCTCATTCTCAATAAGTTGGTTCAGATTTGCTGTTCTTCCTCGTATAAAATGTTAAATGAGATTCCCATTTTTATATTTTCAAATGTTGTGTCTAGAGATCAAAATAAATATTCTTTCCTAGCTGGTTTTGTATTGAGTGCTTTACTCACAAAGCCTCCCATTGTCATGTCATTCCCCTTTCTGATTATTAGAGTCTCCTACTGTTGAGTTTTCAGATCCTTTCTTATATGTCATTCGTGACTCCTCTTAGCCTCTATGTCATTTCAAAGTTTTGCTTGCTAAATATTCTATATTCGTTGTAGGCAATTATTATTTTCTCCTGTTAGTAAAGCAAATATTTGAAGCTTGAAAGTTAAAAATCTTTTATATAGAATGTTAATATATTGGATATAATATAAGAAAATTAATTTATTTTGTCCTTAGAAGGCAAACTCTTAGGAGAGGAAAATAAAAGCCTGAGGTGTCATATAAAAGGAGTAATGTAGTATTATTTCAGAATTGCAATAGAGATCATAAGATTTTTTTTAATTTGCATGTCAAATACCTATTCAACACGCTCCAGAACTTTGTATACATCACATACCCCAGTCATCTTTACAACATCCTCTTCTTCTTCATAACCTCAGTTGTTAAATCATTTCAATATCATATTTTGGCCTCTCCTGTTGATAATATTTTGCCCCATAGATAGCCAAAAGGTGCTCCTAGACCCCCACTGGATTAAACAGTATTGAAAATCTAAACTTTGAATTGTCATAAAACATAATGAAAATATAAGTATATAATATTACATTTCTGCCTTCTATTCTCTTTGGCTGCCTTAAAATTTAAATTGCTATTTGTAGGCACATGTAGAATTTGCAGATCCTACATCTTTGGTTGCTGATATTTTATATAAAATCCCTACAGATCTTAGATCTCTCTGTGGACAAAAGCATTTGAAATTGGAGTGGCTCTGTATTTCAGAGGAAAGCAGTTGGAAGTGACTGACAACTTGAGCAAATGGAATGCTCTTTCTCATTGTTTTCATTCCTGTTAAGCCTGTACTATTTTTGCTGATGTTTTGGATCATTATGTTGCATTGCGAAACTCTAAACATGAAAGCTTTTTTTTTTGCTTCACGTATGTTTTCATAGATTTTTTAATTAACAATTTTTCAGTCAACTTTATTTTTTTTCTAACATTTCTGGTCCTCTTACAATTTTTCTTCTGATTTAATTCCATTTTTATTTAATCTCTAAACTTTTTGATTAACTTTGCTAGTTAGCTTTGAGATCTCTTTCCAAAGTGATTGTACAGAACTTATGATTATGCCAGCTCTTTATCATCTCATCTTTTTTTTTAAGTGCTACAAGTGTGGATCAGTAGCTGCTGTTCTTTTTTACATTATTCCAGTCCCCATATGTGGCACTTACAACTCATTCCAGTTCCTCTTAATAAAAAGATCCTCCCAGAGATACAGTGCCTTTAGCTAAAAAGTGTTATATCCCCACCGTGCCAATTGTGGAAATTTGTGGGTTCCTATAGGGTTTTGAAGGATTTTTATAGAACTATACAGATGATATCTGACATCCGTGGTGTGAATTCCCACAATTTAGGCAAAGTGTGTCAGAAAACTTTTAGCTGACAGTATTGTAGCTTACTGCTTCTGTTTTATATCTAAAAAAGGTACTTTGTTAGAAGATACAACTTCATTTGCACTAACACTAGTTGAGCCTTAAAAATTTCCTTTCTCTAACGGTCAAAAAACGATTACTGAATTGTTAAAGAAGGAATAATGCTTCAGTGTTAACTTTTTCCTACTTTCAATACCAGGGAAAAAAAAATGAAGTTCTTATGTACTGCTATGGTATTTTAATTTCAGCTTTCAACATAGGACTTGGGAAGTGGATATATGTTGGTAACCAGAGGCATTTAATAAATAAAGAGACTTACATAAAGTCAACTGTTATTTCAGAATATTCCTTTAAGTGAAGGTAATTTACATGATAAGAAATTATGTCTTAATGTATGTTAAAATTATGTTCATTTTGACTACTCTGGCAGAATTTAAAATTTACCACTCACAGAAGTAACATGTTATACTTGAATATTTCAACACCAAGAAACACAGGGTTACTACATTCCATAGCCAGTTTCTATCATTAGAATAGCATTAAATAATTTATATAAGCAACAGATGATCAAATCATTTCACATAACTACTGAAAGCTAACATTGTTTAGTTTGTTCAACATTATCTTCGTTTTTAAGACAAAATGGAGTAAAATCAGCAAGACACTTAAAAGGTAGGAGGACAAGTCATCATTGATCACACAATGTTATCTTACTATAAAAAAATGTATATTTGCAACATTAAATCTGAGGTTCCTTTTGTTAATTAGCAAGTCAAAGAAAGGACATGGTGCACTAGATTTAGAATAAAAAGTACATATTGTTGGCTGGGTGCAATGGCTCATGCCTGTAATCCCAGCACTTTGGGAGGCCGAGGTGGACAGATCACCTGAGGTCAGGAGTTCGAGACCAGCCTGGCCAATATGGCAAAACCCCGTCTCTAGTAAAAATACAAAAATTAGCTGGGCACGGTGATGGGGGCCTGTAATCCCAGTTACTTGGGAGGCTGAGGCAGGAGAATCGCTTGAACCCAGGTGGCAGAAGTTGCAGTGAGCTGAGATCATGCCACTGCGCTCCAGCCAAGGTGACAGAGAGAGACTCTATCTCAAAAAAAAAAAAAAAAGTACATATTACTTTTACTCCTTATTCCATCTAATGTTTAGAACTAATAGAGTATATAACTAAGCAAAACTCAACTCAGGAGAAAACCAGAGTTTGAGTCAGTTGTGTGGTTTAATTTGAGCAAAGGAATAGTTTCAGCAAAGCAGTCAGTCTCAGAAATTAGGCAGACATAGTGACATGAGCAATATGTAGTCCAGGTGGAAAGTAGCCTCTGTAAAGGTATTCCAAGAGACAGCTTCACCAGGAGCCAGCAGCAGATGGGTAACAACTCCAATAGGGCAGTTTGGTAATAGGAAATAGATAACAGTTGAGAAAAATGGGTAAGCCACATCCAAAAGAGCGGCCACAGCAGTAGGGCTCAACTACAGGACTTTGAGGTCAAGATCTTCGAGGAGCCAGAATGCAAGTTAACAAATGTAATTACAGATAAACTGGAACATACACCCCATATACTCATATTACCTATCTGATTTTTGACCGAAACTTGGTCCAACAAGTAAGGCAATAATACAATTTTTGGATTAATTATTCAAAGGAGAATTGGAGCAGCAGCAAGACTGACTTAACGGCAAAGTGTCAAGATGTGATTTAGACTTTATTTGTCTGGCCAACAGATTAGAACTATAAAGGTCCTTAGATCCACAGCTGAATGTTTATTGATAGTTTTCATTGATGAGACACAAATTGGAATGGTACCAATTGTATCTCAGTGGCCAACTAATTTGTTTCTGAGATTGGGCACAATATATTTGTACTTATCAATGATGAAAGTAATTACATCTATATTTTCATTTTATTACAGATGTTTTGGTCACAACTATCACTTTTATACAGTCAAATAGAGTGATAAATCCTGAAGAATTTCATTGTGTTTTTTAAAAATTGACTCTACAGCAAAACTATCTGAACTCATTTGGGAGTGAGCCTAAATCATGTAAAATCTAGTTCCTTTAAACAATATTGCATAAATTTAAATACATTTCAATATAATGTTGAAGGTAAGAGCAGGAAATTCTAGAGAAATGTTGATATACATATATATGCATGCAGTTTATAAAATTATATTTCACTGACCTTTACCCACCTTTTTGTTGTTTCTTTGGACTGATACTGACTTTTTTTTTCTTTTTTTTGAGATGGAGTTTTGCTCTTGTTGCCCAGACTGGAGAGTGCATTGGCACAATCTCAGCTCAATGCAACCTCTGCCTCGCAGGTTCAAGCAATTCTCCTGTCTCAGCCTCCTGAGTAGCTGGGATTACAGGCGCCTGCCACTACACCCGACTAATTTTTTTGTATTTTTAGTAGAGACGGGGTTTCACCATGTTGGCCAGGCTGGTCTCGAACTGCTGACCTCAGGTGATCCACCCGCCTCAACCTCCCAAAGTGCTGGGATTAGGAGCCACCGTGCCTGGCCGGACTGATACTGACTTTAAATGGAACTATATAACTCCACCATGGAATCAGATCTCTTGAGTTGTAAGATATAATTATAAACTGTCATCATTAAGAATGGAAATACATCTTAGAAGAGAAAATTTCATCACAATTATCTGAAAATAATATTCCTTTGCCATCAATGCTAAGTGGCTGCAGTTTTTAGAAAATAGACTAAGGGAGGATAACATTTTTATCCTGGCTTATGATGAAAATTAAAATTTATTTTGATATTTATCATTAGCGACGGAGAAAAGGTGTGGGAAATTTAGTAGGGCATTTTCTACTTATATCCTGGATAAAGGAAACTATACAGTTAATATGGAATGCAGAATCATTTGTTCACTCCAATTTTTGAATCCCCTTTTCATAATTGCACATTTCTGTAAGAAGGAATATTTTCGTTTTCATCAAGGGATAAGGAGGAGGATTATATCTGTAGAACTGAAGTGATAGTCTGAGTACTGTCCTACTGGCAGCTACTACATGCAAACTCATTCAAATAAAAACAAAGATCAATTCATTTAACACTAGAATTTTTATGTCAAACATTATTTTAATTTACCAAAGAGAAAATCTTGAAAGATAAGAAATGGGAATAAAGAACTACATAAGTAATAACTCTGTTGTATAATTTCTTAATTGATAAAAGTTAAGAACATCTTTTTTCATTTCTAGTAGTTTTAATTGGACATCTTTCTTATTCAGTCCTATAAATAAGAGTGCTAAATACTTGTCTAAAATATACTTAAATTTAGAATATAAAAATCTAAAGTTTTGTGGAGAAAGCCTGGTTTATCCTTTCCAAAGAATAAAATCTTAAGTAGAATGAAATAATTTATTTATGACTGTATAATTAACTTTAATTACTCACATTTAATTATGTTATCCTTAGATCAGCTCTCATTTTTTAAAACTATTAATATAATTTCTGTTAAAAGTGAGCTTTTCTACTTCAAACTTTAATGTCACTTATATTATTAGCTTTTTTCTGTGATATGTTAAATAAACTAAAACATTTCCCAAGTGGAAAAACAAAATATTACTCTAAAAGTTACATAGGTTTAAGGAATGAATTGTGTATCATTTCAACTTGACTTCACACAAATGGAGATAACTAAACTTGTCGTTTTCATGAATCTACCATCAAATTCCAAAAATAATTATATAATTTCCTTTATATATACTAGAAAGAAATGAGTAAAATTGAATTCCCATAATTTCCATTTTTATATAAGCTTCCTAAATGAGCATCAGTTATTTTACCAGTTTTCCTGTGAAACTTTGTCTTTGGAAAAAAAAAAATTACTTTTTTTGTATGTTCTGTTTGACAAGATAATATTTTCCAATGTATCAGTCAGTACAGGTTAGCTACTCAAAAGTAACAAACGAAAACAGAAGTTAAGCTCAGGAAAAGACATTTAAATAATCCTGTGCTTATATTTTGAATTCATTTTACATCTTGAAAACAGCAATGTTATAGAGTAAGAATGAGGGTTTTGCCATAGGCAAATTGGAACTAATTTGAATGAAAATTTATTCAATCACTTATGAAATTGATAAAGTGCTAATCATGTATTTATTTTGAATGCTTAGATACAAAGAGTTATCATCATTAATTCAATAATCTTGTGCCAAGTACTGAAGATTGTAGATGGTTAAAAGAAAATCTCATCTTTTTACGGCATTTTTTTAATCTAGAAGGTTTTGATGCTATTTTGAGAAGTAGTCTAAATCTATGCATATCAATGTAGAACATATGACTATAGCAATACTCAGTCTATTTTGATATTTTTAAATGTCATTAACAGGACATAACAGTATATAAGAGGCAAAGAAGAATTCATAGGATTATAAACATTTTCTTTATTTTATTATTATTATTATTATTATTTTGAGATGGAGTCCCGCTCTGTAGCCGAGGCTGGAGCGCGGTGGCGCAGTCTCGGCTCACTGCAAGCTCCGCCTCCCCGGTTCAGGCGATTCTCTTGCCTCAGCCTCCCGAGTAGCTGGGACTACAAGCATACACCACCAGGCCCGGCTATTTTTTTTTTTTTTTTTTTTTTTTTTTGTATTTTTAGTAGAGACAGAGTTTCTTCTTGTTGGTCAGTCTGGTCTCGAACTCCTGACCTCAGGTGATCCACCCGCCTCGGCCTCCCCAAAGTGCTGGGATTACAGGTGTGAGCCACTGCACGTGGCCTAAAACATTTTCTATTGGAGCTAATTAATGTATTCCACGTAAGTTAAAGGTATCCAATTAAGTAGAAATAAGGATCAAGACGCTTTAAAATCAAGGATTTGAACAAATCTGTATTGAATGGGTAATAGATGCGTAGTTCAAGGCCTACACGTATTTCAGTATATTTAATATGTTTCTCAAAGTACTATATGTGTAAGTTCATTTGACAGGATAAAGATTGCTATATTGGATGAAATAAAATCAGTTTCCATAATAACACTGAAGCATCAGAGTCCTAGCACTGTTTCTGAGGATAGCTTTTTGAGTGTTCTCTGGGGAATAACATTTTTTAGGTAATGATCCATGATTACTATAGAAGTATATTATAACCTTCAGGTGTGCTAGGACAGGTGACAAGGCTAATCATATCTATAGGGTTTTTTAACAAGATGTATTTTTTTTGTAAAAAGTTGGTTATTACTTTTAAAAGGTATGCTATTTGAATGTATTGGATGTTTTCTCAAATAACTAGAATTATAAGAAGAAAAGGTGTAAGGGAACTGCCTGCAATTAGTAAACCACATAAAAACAATTTTAATCTAGTCTAAAATTTAGTCTTGCTTTATACATGTTTGATAAAATTAACATCACATTGCTGGAAATTGCCCATATTGTAGATATGAGTCATAAATTTTAAGTTTTTATTAACAGCATTTGTTGATATTTGTCATAAATGAGGTCAGGAGATTGAGACCATCCTGGCCAACATGGTGAAATCCCATCTCTACTAAAAATACAAAAAATTAGCCGGGCGTAGTTGCGCGCGCCTGTAGTCCCAACTACTCAGGAGGCTGAGGCAGGAGAATCGCTTGAACCCTGGAGGCGGAGGTTACAGTGAGCCAAGATCATGCCACTGCACTCCCGCCTGGGTGACAGAGCAAGAATCCGTCTCAAAAAAAAAAAACTTAAGACTTAAAATCTTTATTGTTAACTTCATGGAATTAATAAACACTACATTTCTAAGAAGACCTGATTGAATTTACATTGTGCCAGTGAGTCTCTCATCAGTGATGACAGTATATAAATATTCTAGTCATTAACATTTGCTAGTATCTAAATAAGCAAAGAAGAGAAAACATACGATTCTACTGTTTAACATCTATTGACTTAAATTTTGAACATCTCAGTTTAAGCGAACTTTATTCATAGTACTTTTTTATTCTAAAGAAAAATAGGAACTGTTTATAGAACCTTTGACTTAGTCTTGAGTAAGGAGAAAATGAATAAAATTTACATTCCTCTAGGGAATATACTGTGTGACCACAATCTAAAAGGATAAACTTTCCCTTTATAATTTGACTGTTTGCTTTAGGGTATAGGCAAGCATTAACATTACTTCTGCTGTTCATTAGTGCCTTAGGTACTTGTAAATTTCACAACAAAAGCAACACATATCTTTAGGCAACAAATTTGTTTATCAGTATATCAGTGTAGTTAGTCCTCTGTGTTTTTGGAATATACCATTAATGAGGGTGCCTGTAAAACGGTGAGTAAACTAGTCAACTGCTACTTTGCAATGTTTTCAAGTAGAAGCTTGCGAAGTTGAATGACCCATAGATGAGTTTCATTCATTTAAATTGGATAAACATTTATTGAACACCTATTGTGTGCATCGTACTCTGCTAGAAACTGTGGCAGATGATCAGTGTCTACAGAGGTAAAACTCTAATAGAGGGATAAGTACATAGGTAGTAACAGAGACCAAGTGAAGGAATGAAGAGAGTTGCAAACAAATTGTGAAGTCAATGACGTAAGCATGCACATGAACACGGGGAATCGGAAAAGACTTCATGAAGGATGTAATTTTGAGTTAGGCTTAACATGAAGTCAATTTTTAGATTGAACTTTATGAAATTATTCATATTTGACTTTTTTTTCCTAAAAAATAACCATCTTAAATATTTCAACCTAGTATTCAGCAGAGATGAGGAAAGGCAGGATACATGTAAAGGACATGAGGAGATGAGCAAAGATGACTAAAACATGGGTTTCATTCAGAGAACAATGACTCCTTTGCCTCAGGACGGGCAGCCTGCCTGGATGGGAATACCTGTAAGATGAGATTGCCCAGGAGTTTGAGAGCCATATCTTACAGCTTATTAATTTCCAAGCTGCTGATATGGTAGGGACATGTCTTAAAGTTTACCAATTATTTGGAGATGCTTAGCAAGACCCTCAAGGGTATATGTTACCTACTTTTAAAAAGCCCTACGTGCTTTCTTTTTTGCTACTTCTCTCTTGAAATAGGTGACTCTTTTTTTTTTTTTTCGCTTGAGAAACTAGCAACACACTTTATGCCCCTTCCTTCAATATTCAGTTTTAAAATACATTTTTTCCTTAAAATGCTATAAGAACACAGATGAAAAATTAAAAATAAGTAAAATGTCCGGAGACCACACATCAATGTTATTGTGGCCATTGCTGTTACTAGCATCTTAATCACAGAGAAGACTGTGGGGGAATTTGTTTTCAGAATCTTTTCATCTTCACTTTCTAATATCCAAACTTTCTGAGATTCGCTTTCATTGTTCCTGGAGCAATCAAAATAACAAATAGAAAGATTCATAGAGGTTGCTTGAGAGTCATGAAAAGTTCAGATGTATTTTAACTATTTTATTGATTTTTAACTTTCAGTATTTTTGACAGATTTAGGCTCTTCTGTCTCCTTGGTAGAGCATAAAAAGAAGTATTTCATGTACATTGTAAATTTATAGAGTTCAGTGATGCGATCTCAGCTCACTACAACCTCCACCTCCCAGGCTCAAGCAATCTGCCTGCCTCAACCTCCTACATAATTGGGATCACAGGCATCCGCCACCATGCCCGGCTAATTTTTATATTTTTAGCAGAGATGAGGTTTCACCATGTTAGCCAGGCTGGTCTCGAATTCCTGACCTCATGTGATCTGCCCGCCACGGCCTCCCAAAGTGCTGGGATTACAGGCGTGAACCACCATGCCCGGCCTACATTGTAGATTTAAAAGTAGTAAATGCAAAACCTTTTTACTCCACAACCTATAAATTCTTCACTTCTTTCCACCATTTCTAATCCTACCACCTTAGTGGTCTGACCGTCATTAACTTATTACATTGTTTTAGTAAGTTCCCATTCGGTAACGCTACCTGCAGTGTCCCACACTAAGCCTATATTTTGCAAATTCATCTTCATAAAACTCTTCTACCTTTTCATTATCCTGCTCAAAGACCATCAGTAGCCTTTGGGCAGAGATTAAATTTAAACATCATGAAATGCAACTCAAAGGCCTTCTCGTCATCTGACCTCATTCCGCTATTCTAACACACACACAAACACACACATTGTCACCAGCCCTCCTTCCCCCATGCACTCTCAGGGTTCCCATAACATGTCTATGATTCTCCATTTTCCCTATTTCTACTTGGAATGTCCTCTCTCTCATCTCTGCATAATAAAAATTTTCACCTATTACAAAGCCTACGTGAAGCTACACCACTCTCCTTCACAGAGCATTCACTGATTGAATTGTCCGAATTTATCTCCCCTTTTATAATACTTTACCTACTGTGGCATCGATCACATTCTGCCTTGTGTTAAAGTTACTTGTATATATGTCTTACCTCCTCTATTAGACTGAAAACTTGATGATAACAGGAACCATTGTCCATGCAGCCCCTATCCCAGAGGTTTACACACAGTGTCTATTGACTGGATTTTTTTTTTCAACTTCTAACAAGAAGTAACTTTTATCCTCCTAGAAGTACTTCAGTTTCAGTTACTGACTTTGTACCTCTGTCAGGGAATAATAACAAACTTTATATCTCTCCATTACTCAATACTTCTTTTCCTCCAGTTGTCTAAAGAAGTTCCAGATATGTTTCTAAATCTCACAAATGTAAATTAAATTAAATTAGGAGCTGACTATGCCTTTTTAAAGCAAGAAACATAAATTGGTGTTTTTTTTTTTAGTAAGGAAAAGGTTGTGTACTGAAAGGATCAATTAAATTTGAAGTCTTCTATTTCATGGATAGAACAATTTTTAAAGCACTTGCAACGAATTCCTGGATTCTGGTTTGCAGAAATATTCATTATTTGCCAAATGGGTAATTTGCATTAAAACCAAAGTTGATGTTACTTCAGTGCCCCCTTAAAGGAATGTGATGTTTTATCAGGCTTAGAAAAACTGCTACCGAAGTAGACGTAAGTCCCTTCTATCTGTGACCTTCTATGGCAAAGGTTTGTACTCTTTAATCTGTAATAATACAAGTACTTGACATATTTTAGGTGCCCAGTAAATAAATGAATCACTGGAAAGACTATACCCCTTACACTCCTGCCTTAAGCTATGTTAAAAATTTACTGGGAGGCTGAGGCAGGAGAATCTCTTGAACCCGGGAAGGCAGATGTTGCAGTGAGCCGAGATCGCGCCACTGCACTCCAGCCTGGGCAACAAGAGCGAGACTCCATCTCAAAAAAAAAAAAAGTTGAAGAAAGTAGTGCATAAATTTCAAAAGAAAGTAGTGCATAAATTTCAAAACAGTTGGGGAAAAATGGCATAATGAATGTCTGAACCATCTAGAGGAAATCTTCAAATCCAGAAAGGGGATTTTATCACTAGGATAGTCAAGAATTTCTCTTTTATTTCCATCTGAACTTGCTCTTACTTTACTGTCTTTAATGAATTATATTAAGAATACATGTGTTTTAATGCTGTTAGAACATTGGCATTCTTCTTAGAGGCAGGTAAGTTTTCCAATTGTTAACTCCTGTATCACTTAATTGCTACTTTTCTTAGGACACTTAGGGCTGGCAATCTTGTACATTTATTCTTCTTATACTAGACTACAAGTTCTTTGATAGATATTAAAAGCCTCACTGTGCCTTATATATAGAAGATACTCAATAAATTTTTGTTAAATTAATGATTGTCAATAGGAGATAATGTTAATATGTTATTGGCTTTTCCTGTCAAAGTGAGATTGATGCTCTTTACATCATTATAGATACAGGGGACTTGACTCAATCCACAGCATAAAAGAATTCCTGGAGGAAAATTTTACTTTCTAACGGGCTTATATATATTGCTACATCTCTTAAAATTTTCATTATTTAGTCATATTAAGTTAATCTATTTAAGATTTTTCTAGCTATATGTATATTATCAGAACTTCATAAACCCCAGTGTGCATAGCAAATGTGATGCAGGTCTGGAACAATGCATGTGTGTTAATGATTTTAATGACAAGCTAATGATGAGGCCTGTGATGGATGACTGAGGAGAATAAATGTAGGAGCACTATGTACAGAGCATTTCAATGATGGCTCCTCTACTTTGAAATTTACTTTCTTCTATTGATCTAAAAGTGATCTGAGACATAACCTGGCCATTTAGCTTAGTATTTTAGTGACCCAGAATTTGTTGGTAAATAATTTTTTGAAATAATTATAGCAATATGTTGTGTTATTTTATTTCCTTTTATTACCTTAAATATACTTTTAAGGAAATGTGACTAGTCATTAATAACTCTAATGCCAGGCATCTGATATGTGAGGCACATATATCTGTTTCATGACTTTTTTGATACAGTAATAAAAATCTCACTTTAGGAAGAGGTACTGAAATACTTTTAGAGCTAATGAAGCTCATACAATGTTAAAAAATTAATTTCTGTATTTATACCATACTTTCTTCCAAAAAAGGTTATAAGGTTATTATATATTATGACTATGTTCAGTGTTTATTGATCACTTATGATCCAGGCACTATTTCAAGTGTTTTACATATATGCAAAATAATTTAATCCTTATAACGAATGTATAAGATAGTCACTTTTTTCCTTTCTTTATGGGTAAAGAAATGGAGATACAGAGAGGTTAAGTAGCTTTTCCAAGGTTGCATAGCTAGGAAGTAAAGGAGCCAGGCTTCAAACCCAAGTATTCTATCCTCAAAGCCCACTATATTCTTAACCACTTAATCACTGCTGTGTGACTAAAGATTATAAATGAGGTGCCTAAACTATTCAGTATTACTTTATACCACACTTAGAAGTTAATCAAAATACTAAATACATAAAATGTATCACGGTAAATTATATTCTTATAATTAAAAACCTGTAGATAATTCTACATGGGAAGAGGATTCATAATGAAGAATTGGTGAGCACAGAAGAGAGTTTCTTTAAAGGGATTCTTTTATTTTATTTGAATTGTCAGGGATGTTTCTATGTTGGAAAGAAGCATTTTTGTAGAAGAAAACCTAATTATCCTATGGTAGTATAACACATGGCACCTTGAAGAATTTGCAAAAATGAACACTACAGAAATATCCACTTTTTCTTTCAGAAATAAATTTAATGGCTCTCATATCCTATAATGGGGCAAAAAGAGAAAGAAATTGCTAATGGTCAGAAGAAGAGACTAATTCTCTATTCATCCTGCAACCCACAAAAGACATGTGGTTTCATTGTGTTCCACTTCTTTTGAGTTGGCATATAACTTGACAAGTGAAAACATGGAGCACTTTGAGATCCAAAAATGAGAAACCTAATATAAATAGAGATAATTATAACAGAAATTTTATTTTTATTGAAAAGTATTCCACCAATTTATAGGCATAGGTACTATAACTTTCAAGCAGTTTTATTTTCTGGAATGTTGAAACTTCTCTTGCTACTTTTTATTTCTTTCTCTGATATTATATTGATGGCAAATAGATCTTTTAAAAATTGAGCGTTAATAATTATTGACTTTAGTTTGCTTTATTTTAGGAAATTGGCAGCCTAACATTGTAGCCATTGGGGAAAATTTTATTTACAGCTTTTCCAGCTCTGATACCTTTTTCACTAGTTCTGAATGGAAAATATTCCAAGAATACTTAATTGCAGAGAGATATCTTCTCTTTTAGAATTAGTACAATGAAACTCTTAATGCTTTCATGGCACGTAATTTATTCACTCAACATGTATTTACAGTGTGCTGTGTGTAATGTCTCCTAATCTGTGAAGTTCACAGTCTGCTTGGCAAGATAAAGTATAGCTACCAGTAGAAAGAGTTAAGTGACAGTGCATGTGATTAAGGCAATATGGGGTAGCAGAAATAACAAGGTTCCAAGAAACATTCTAGAGGCCAGTGTGTGTGTTAGTCTTTGCTGTGCCTGTATGCAGACACTTGGACAGTCACTCCTTCACTCATCTGTAAAATGGGAAGTCAAATAACAATATCCTTACATTAGATCCAGTTTTAGGATTCAAAGATTCTGTAGTTTTGAGCATCAGAATGACGAAAAAATGCTTTGAAGGTTCAGAGTAGATCAATGAAATTTGGACAGGTCGAAGTCTTTAGGAAGTAGACACAGTGTGAGTTGATCCTTAAGTGGTAGACAGGATGTGTGTGAATAGGCAGAACAGGGTAGAAGGATGTTCCATGTATACACGGAGAGTTGAAAGGGGAAACAGTGTGAGTCTCCATGAAAAATGTCTTGGAGTAGGAACTGAGCACAATGTTTCTGGGATGATGTTTTGAGTCTGGAATGGAAGTTATTATTCAGAAATATTGTTGTACGTAGATAGGTGGAGGTCAGATCATAGTTTATTGAGAATGGCTGAAGGGTTTTGGCTTAATCCTATTTCAACCCCCTGTGTCTCGGTTCAGACATATTTTTATATAGGGCAGTGGCATAATGAAATAAATAAAGTTCTTGCATATTAAAATTTTCTGAGACTACAATAGAACATACCTCTTTAGTCATTCTTTTAAAAAATTTTTCTTTATGTGGTTTTTTTAGAGACAGGGTCTTGCTTTGTTGCCCAGGCTGGCATTCCTCCCACCTCAGCCTCCCAAGTAGCTGGAACTACAAACATGGCTTCTATGTGCTTGTTTCTAAATAATACATCCTACTTGTTATTCCTCTTTATCAAGAACTTGAGATTTTTCCACAAGGTTCTTTATTCAAATAAAACCCAACCCAGAAATGTTAACCCACATGAACCAGATGCATATGATATTGCAGTGCTTTTGCTGAGGAAACAGTTGAAATGCAGCAGGGAATTCAGAAACTGTCAGAGGAGGGGGACCTCCGAGGTCTTCTCAAGTGTCCTGAGTATATTGAAACACACTCCTGCACAAGAGCTCACATCTGTATCTAAAACTATGGGATGCCCAAAATAATGCTTATTGACTTGAAGGCAGTCACCTAGACCACTGCTAGATATCTGTGTATGTGGCTTGACAGTAACTCAATATCTATTTAGAAATACTCAGCTATTAAAGC